>NW_020955889.1:88992-97079 GCF_003031625.1 Empidonax traillii
TTTCAATATCACCTTTGGTTTTGTGTGTGGGGGGAACATTCAGATTGAACAGGCACATTCTTAAAAGTACACTCATGCTCCAAGACTATATAAACCTCAATACAGACTATAACAAAATCTAGAATATTAACTGTTAATGCTTTGTGAGTGGTGCTCCTTAGAATCTGGGTAGCAAAACAGTCTTGTGCTCATAGGCTGAGCAACATCAGATAGACCAGCAGTGAAAGGCCTGATACCTGTCTAAACTGTTCTTGCTCCAGCCTTTGCTACTAGCTTTTCTCTTCATGACAAAATTTCCTCTTTATAAAACAAATGGATATTCTTAATAAAATTATAATTTACAAACCATATTGAGCTTGGTCAGTCATTGCTAACTGTTCTTTTTGATACCTCCCTTCTTTCACTGTTACCTTATTTATATAATAACTCTCTTTATCTTTGTGTTTTCTGTCTTTTATTTCTGTCACATTTTTATTAGGGCTAAAGATGAAATCTTCCAGGCAAGATGGAGATTTAAAGATGTTCTTCGTGCTATCAGTTGTATATTCGTTTTTTTTTATTCCTCTTTGTTCTTACTACTTCATGTCTTCAGGGTAAAAGCTTTTGGGTAAGGGGAAACTATTTTTAATGTCACATATAGGAGAAATAAATCCATTTATGTAGTCCCACTTCAAGTTTCAAGTCTGCTCACAAATTCGTGTATGTAATTAAAGAAGAAATCCACCCCTGCGGCTAGAGAGTACACAAAAAAATTAAAATCAGTATTTTAATGTGCAGTGCAGTCCATCAACATTTGCTTAGTGGTTCCTTTGCAGCATCAGTTCTTTTAAAATTCATGAGTGAACAATTGAGCCATTCAGTTTGCAAAACTTAAATGGTGAGCATTTAAAATATTCAGCTAACTCTCAGCCAACTTGGGTGGAAGGAATAACATGGATGGAACCAGAATCAGTGTTGCTTCAGAAATAATAGATACTTGGCTATGTTTCTGGGATGCTTTACAAACTGTCATGCAAAGTCTATCTGGCAGGTTCAAAATATTTAGAATTGCTTTCTATTGCTGGGAGAGAAATTTTATTTTTGAGCCTGTGATAGATTTACCACTGTAGAGACATAAAAAGTTTTACATGTAAGCTTAGAATAATGTTACGAGACAGCATGTTGAGTCCCCAAATTTTATTACTTTCTGCTTTCTTAACTGCACAACATTTAGAAAACAAAAAAATAGACTAGCTAGGAACTTCTACCTGTATATCTTAAGACAGTTCAGATGAAACTGCTTTTTAATTTTTAGGGGATGGCTCAAATGTGCTCTTGTATGAATTGCAGTGCATGTGAAATTATTTCACTGGAGAATTGACCTAAGTCAAACTCTTTTCACTTTTAGACCTGTGGTATGAAATGTTACTGCCTCCCCATTTCGATTCATCAAAGAAGTACCCTCTGCTCCTTGATGTGTAAGTTTTCAATTACATGGCAATGTTGTGTTAATAATCACTTTCATCTACTTCAAATGCTCTTAATAAGATCAGGAAACACAAAAATGGCATCTTTTCTAATTACTTCTTGAAGTAGTTTTAAGACAGAATGAAAAACTGAGCTGTATCCTAATTCATGATGGATTCCTGTACCATAAAATGATGTAATGCTTAATGAGCACATACTCTTGTCAGTGGCACTGAGGCAAATACATTCTGTATCTGATTTAAAAGCCAGGATGTGTTAGCTTACCTCCTCCTCTGCTCTTCAAGATTATTAGAAATAATCTTTAATGAAGTGACATTCCAGAATGAAACCTTGAATAAGTCCTGTATCCTAAAGTAGTGTGTGTGATGTTGCATTTTCTCTGTGATATTTGACTGTCAACTAGTGTTGACAAACGTCATCCTGTGGTCAGGATTGCTTTTGCTGTTGTTTTTTCATAATTTCAAGACAGTGTTCGGTCTGTTTGTCCTCAGGCACTTCTCTTCAGGCTGGTATATTTTCTTTTTAATGGAAATTACTGACTTTTAGCTCTTCATTAAAATAGAAATGTCAAGCTTTTCCTCTTTTTACAAAAAACTGACTTGGTAAGGAAACTAACTGTTATTTGTTAGATAAATCTTTATATAATGTAACTCGGTAGCACTGTAATACTTTTTGATATGCCTGTTGTGCATTTTTAATGAGCAGCCAGCGCTCTTGGCTTCTTAAGACTTGTTTTGGTTTCGATAGAATTTTATTGACTTACCTGGACCTTCTTCAGGATCACCTCTGCTTCACGGTGATCAGAAATTCCTTCAGAAGTATCAAGACCATAGCTTGAATTAAAGAATTCTGAGTAGTTTTTTCTTTGCTTTTAAAACTGATAAGACTGGGTTATAGAGCCGTAAGAGCATTCTTCCATTTCTTCCTCTGTTGAACAGAGAAGTGCAGTGCACAGAATTTTACCACCAAGGCACTCAGAGTATGATTTCATATTGGTCAAGTGTTTCTGAAATATTTTTAATGTAAAAAATTAAAATTATAGGGTTTTTTCCTTTTTCTCAGCCTGCATAAGAAAAGGTTTAGACTGATGAGACACTAGAAATGCATGCTATTCATTTTTCCAAATGAAAGCTATTTGTTGATTTCAGAGTTAAACCAAATAAATCATGGGTGAATGGAACAGAAATAGTTAGAGAACATTACTTTGAAACTCAAGAAACAAAAGCAAATTTAGCTTGGATTTCTGATAAGCTGATTAATGTCAAAATAATGAAAGTTTCTTATTAGAGCAGACGGCAGTAAAATAGAAAAAAAAAAAAATCCAGTCTGCTTTCTTGATTGGTTGTAGTTTTAGAAAGCATACTGCTTTCAGTTCTGGTGAAGCAGCACTTTGGAGTCAGTGAGTGATGCTTTTCTTTTTTGCTCAGTTGAATTTAAAAGTTTATCCTGCTTTAGTGGCCGAAAATTGTCAGCGATAATTGTATTTCAAATGCTTGATGTGAGCGTATGTGGAGAGTAAATGCCTGAATTCTATGTCACTTTTCACCCAGATATGCAGGGCCTTGTAGTCAGAAAGTAGACTATACCTTTGAGCTCAGCTGGGCTACTTACCTTGCAAGCACCGAGCAGATCATTGTGGCCAGCTTTGACGGCAGAGGAAGTGGATACCAAGGCGATGAAATTATGCATGCAATAAACCGAAGACTGGGAACATATGAAGTGGAAGATCAGATAGCGGCAGCCAGGTGAGCTACAGGGAAAGGTCAACACCTGCTCCTTTTTCTATGTGCCTATTGTGCAGTGGGAAAAAAGGTGAGGGTTTTGAAAGGTCATCTTGAAATTACTGGCAAAAACATAAACATAACATGAATTCTGCATTAATTTTGTTCACTGAAGTGTGTCATTTATGGGCCAACCATCATTTTATGATTAAAAAGAGAGAAGAGTTAATGCTGTAATACAAATTTACTATACCTCTTATTTTATAAAGAGGATAAATGCCACATTAGTAGAAGAACATGCTACAAAGGAACTTGGAGATAGAAGTTTTACGCCAAGCTTTTTGCAAGTTTCTGTTTTGGTGAAGTTACTTGTATGAAATACTCAGCTTTTACATCATAGTTTATGTTTATCATTTGGTTTATGTTTGCAGAACGCCACTAAACCAAATAATCACAGTAGAAATCTCTCAGAAAAACAATGAAGTGATCTTACAGGGTTTTCTGTTTGGGATTTTAAAATATTAAGTAGTTTAAACAAATAGCATTTCACAATCTTTTGGATTTTTTTTTTTTAAATGGTGACTGGATTTTTAAGTGTCAGCCTGCCCCTTTCTGCTGCAATTTGATCGTTGTGCATCTTTAAAAAAAAAGAAGACAAAAAAAGGCAAGACAGGTAGTGAAATCTAACCTAATACAACACAAATGTCAGTGAGTGGCGTTTGAGGGGTTTTAAAGTGTCATATGCACAGGTATTTTTCTGAATTTCCTGAAGACACACGTACTTGAATTATTGTATGTTTTTATATGCAGTCACTGTGATGAAGTGGGAAACACTTATTTCTACAGTAGAAAGAGACAGACTTGATGGGAAATAGGCACGCCTGTAGAATGGCAGGTACTTGCAATCCATTAAGTGTTTAATTATTCTGTTTGCTTTCAGAAAATTTTCAGAAATGAGCTTTGTTGATAAGGACAGAATAGCTATTTGGGGTTGGGTAAGTAATCAAATAATTTTGGCAGACACATTATTTAATTGTAAGAGCTGTTTGTTGTGCTGTGTGTGGGGTGCTGGATCACATCTTGTGAGGCACCTCTGGAGTCACGGCACAATCCAGTAACTGAACTGATGAAGTGCATTTTACAAATGCCTGTATACAGTGCCCTTTTGCAGTCATTCAGGAGCCTTTGTAAGAGAAATTAGGACAACTAGAGGGATTTAAAACAATTTAAACGGATGCTGCCAAGTTCCTGTGTACAGGATGAACCAACACTAAAAGAAATGAAATCCAGTATGTATTCATTAGTATCTCTTTAGTTGGATGCCTAATTTAAAAAAAAAAAAAATGTGAAATTATATGTGAACCAGCTGCGTGGCTTGGTTATTGTGGTGCTTTCCAGATTTCTCTAACTTGATAGATCTTTAAAACCTGTCACAGTAGATGGAAGTGTTTAATAGCATACAGATACCCCCTCAGCTGCAAGGCTAAGTGTGTATGTAGTGTTAGTGATTCTAGTGCTGAACAGTCTTCTATCCCAGGCTGATGTTTCACTGCTTTTTTTGGTTCACAGGGGGAATTCTTGCATGTTCTGTTTAAGCATACTGTGTTTAAGTATACGCAGGATTGTATGCAGGATCTTGAATTAAATTGCTGACTGAAATTTGGGCACTGCTGATGACAGGCACCAGTGAATAAATTGCTCGATGGCAAAATGATGATGAGATGCCTTTAGCAGCTTTTCTTCTGGGTGTAAACACCTCTGTTATATGAATTCATGTGTAGTAGTATTAATTGTAGTGGGAGAAAAATTCTTTCTGCAGAAATGGAGGACAATGCATTTGCATCTTGAGTCCTTATGAGCCTCAGGATGAACAGTTGAAGAGCATTCATCTTTGGACCTGGGATTATGCTCTCAGACTGCTGAACCTGTGGGCAAACAGATTTTCTTTATCTCTTGAGTTTTCAGATTGTCAGCCTCTCATTGTCAGCCTGTCACTATGTACATTAATTTTGTTTGCCACAGATTCAACAGTACTATCTTTACTGTGAGTAGTTTAGGCATTTATACAGGAGTTTAATTACTAAGTGCATGTGTTACTTTGCTGATCTCATTGGGTAGACCTAAGAATTAAGCTGAAGCAAACATTTAAGGATTATCAACTAAGATGCAATTCCATTTGCCTGTAATCTGGTTTCAAGACACAAATGAGATCCAAAAATTGCTCCTTTTTGAATGTGGGTGGGCACATTTTCCTAAATAGCGCCTTCAAACTATTGTGAGGGAAGTAATTTGGGCGGTTGGTGACAGTGTATAGGTATCTTGCTGCCTGGATGCTCAAGTGTGTCAGATATTTACTCATCTGTGTATCAGGCTGGACTGCAAGTAAATTTTCTGTGTGTACTGAGGAGTGTGTTGCTGCACAGTTCCTCCCACAGACTCAGTAGAAGATCCTTTGCTCCCCAGTCGCAGTCCTGCTCTTGACACTTTGCAGGGAGAGTTAGGGAGCGAGCTATCATAGGCCTGCTCCTAGGGAACTGTAAATTTTTGGATGCCCTGTTGCAACTACTCATCATGCACACTGTGGGACAGAGCTCTGCTTCCACCCACTCCCCCAGCACGGGAAGGGGCACAGCGGTTCGGCAGTGTCTTGTTTCCTGTCTTTCGCTGCTGCCTACGGTGCTACCAAACACTGTCATCCTCAGCTGAGTCACAGTTCAGCAGCGCTTGCGCCCTTTTTCCCCAACAAGTTCTCATTCATCAGTGCCACAGCTGCCATGCACTGTTTGATGCCTGTTTCCCCGACTGAGCAGGCTGGCTGAGATCTGACCCAAATTCAGAATGGAGTTCATTAATATGAAAAACGCTGAGCCTATAAATGCCTGATGAACTGTGTAGCAGATGGGCCCCATCCTTTCCTTTCCGACTAAAATAACAGCAATGTTTTCTTCTCAGTCGTATGGGGGATATGTGACCTCCATGGTGCTTGGCTCTGGAAGCGGCGTGTTCAAGTGTGGAATAGCGGTTGCCCCCGTGTCACATTGGCAATATTACGGTATGTGATGGCTTCCTCATTACAAGGATTCCCATATGTCTTGCAGTGCACACGCTGCAAAGTGTTGATTCATAGCACAGAACTTTGATTATCTACTAGATGCCATGTAAATGCCACTTGGTCTGTTTTTATGAACTCGTGGCTACTGCATTTCAAAATTAAATCAATTCGTTAAATATTAATTCCCATTTTAAAAAGTCAGATCCATAATTTCCAGCAATCTCTAACTTTTAATGAAGGCTAAATTATTGTAATATTTGTAATATTACTGTAATGTGCCTGTGTTTGCAAAGCTGCCATGTGTTCTGATACCAGTATTGTGTCAGAAATTCATCATTAGGTTTTGTGTCTTCAAAATGCAACTTTCACTTACGAGAATGAACTGTGAGGATTAGCACTGAACTTGCATTGTAATTTACTCTCTGAAAGTAACAGAATAGGATTCGAAGCGTCTCAGCGTTTGGGGGCTTTTTGTTGTTTTAGTGTGTAAAATTTGGATTTTATAAATCTACTTCTTCTTGAGAATAGCTTGATGTGAGGAAAACATGATCAAATGGGCAAGTCTGTATGTGCTTCAAGCTGATAGTGCATAATGCTATGCTTGAGTGAGGCTACGAATACAATTATACGGACCATCCTCCCAGACTAATAAAAATATATACATATAGTTGTAAATACGTGCTGGTACAATAGGACCACATTTTGACATTTTTTTGGTTTGGATTTGTCCAAAAGCATTCGAGAGAAAGCTTTCCCTGGCAAACCTCTGCTAAATAAGGCATAATTTGTCATTGTGCAACTAGCGCCGAGATTGAGCAGATTCAGCAGATCAAATCATACTGTCAGGTATTAGCAGTAGTCTGTTGAGGGCATAATGATTCTTCATATTTTGGACATTAATGTTATAGTATGACAGAAAATAGTTTTTCATGGTCAGGATCTCTCAAATTCCACTTTTAGTTGATTAGATGAAGGATTATGGAGGCATGCATATTCAGCATGAAAAAACCTCCAGTGTGACAACTCTGATAAGAAGTCAAACGGGCATTAGATTATGGCACCAGAGCTTTGATTATTTGGCTTAAAACAGAACAGCAATCTACAAAATGTAACGTGGTGAAAAATCCATGGAAAATCAGAGATACTTAATTTTTACTGTGTATAACAGAGCCAAGGTGAATCCTAACTTACTACTACAATTTCATTTTATATATTTTTGGTAGTTAACATTTAGATAAAAAAGCTAAGATTTTTTTTTCCAAATCTAGTTATTTACTGCAACATTTTCAGTAATTTTTTAAGCATTACTGAAAGAATAACAATAGAGAAACACACAAAGTACTATATTAATATTCAGCATTCAGGTGTCCATGGCAACAAGAAGATTAAATATTCTGAATAATGATGGTTACCTACATGCCTCATTGTGGAAAACCTGGTTACTTTAATTTCATGGGTTTTTTTTTTTAGTTTCCAGTATGCATTGTTACTGTTTGTATTGGTAAAATTTATGGTAGACAGACTGAAAGTTAAGTAGCAGATTCTGTTTTTTTTTCTTAATTACAGATTCAATATACACAGAGAGATACATGGGCCTTCCTACAGCAAGTGATAATCTGAACAACTATAATGTAAGAAAGAAATCACTTTATTTTGTTCTTTAGTGTTTTGTCTAATTTCTAAATAACAGTATTCTTCTTTGAACAGTTTAGTTCCTTCCCCATGGGAAGCAATAAGTTTGTTTCTTCTTTCCAACTAGAACTGTTGCATTGTGCATTTAGAGGCTGTAGTCTCATGTGTTTGGATTTTTATGAGGCAGCTTCTTGATGGATGCTGTGGGTTTTCTG